>NC_053133.1:28572660-28582660 GCF_010015445.1 Perca fluviatilis
GATGCTGTTTTCGTGCTGAATGACTTATTTCCAAGAAACGTACGAGCACATCTCTGGTAAACACAAGAATTAAAGTGGTGCTTTTAGCACGACTCTTTGTGGAGAAACTCAGATTTACAGATCTGTCGATTAAATCAACTAATCAATTAGTCGGTACTATAGAATGAGTGTTAGTCAACTAAGAAGTTCTTCAATCGAGCACAGCCCTAGACTGCACAGATAACAAAAAGAGTACAACGTCTAACAAAGACATACACATACCTGCAGAAGACAATAGCACATTAACTGGCTTCTGGTCTACTGTTTCCTTCTATCTGCACCTCTGCTCCGAAACATTAAATAACCGAATTTACACACTCAAACTGGACTGCACAGAAACGGCGCAAAAATGGCCGCGAAAAGAAAAGAGTTTAAAGTGTTAAAATTTTTTTTTGCTATAGTTTTTTTTTTTTTTTTTTTTTTTGATTAAAGTAAATAAAAAAAAAAGAAAAAAAAAAATAAAAAATAATTTTTTTTTTTTACAACCCTCCCTAACTAAAAAAAAAAAAGAAGGAGTAAGTAAAAAAAAAAAAAAAATATTAAATACATTGTTTACAATATGATTAAAATTAAATTAAACGTACATTGGAAATTAGAATTAATTAATAAAGTGCATTTTTAACTGTGTTACACAGAGTTCTGGCTGGGCCCTTCGCCACCATGATCCTGGGAGACCTGGGGGCCCAGGTCATCAAGGTGGAGAGACCTGGTGAGAGGGGTGTGTGTGTGTGTGTGTGTGTGTGTGTGTGTGTGTTTCTCTCTGTGTGTGGGTGGGTGTGTATTTCTGTGTGTGTCTGTGTGTGGGTGTTTCTCTGTGTGTGTGTGTGTCTATGTGTGTGTGTGTGTGTGTGTGTGTGTGTTTCTCTGTGTGTGTGAGTGTGTGTGTGTCTCTCTGTGTCTTTGTGTCTTCACGTTGCGTCCCTGAGTGTGAGTGAAGGATTGTGACTCTTTGTGTGTGTGTGTGTGTGTGTGTGTGTGTGTGTGTGTGTGTGTGTGTGTGTGTGTGTGTGTGTGTGTGTGTGTGTGTGTGTGTGTGTGTGTGTGTGTGTGTGTGTGTGTGTGTGTGTGTGTTGTGGTTGGACAGGTGCAGGTGATGACACCAGAGCCTGGGGTCCTCCGTTTGTCGGAGCAGAGAGCGCATATTTCCTCAGCGTCAACCGCAACAAAAAAGTAAGTGTGCCGAGGTTTCAGCTTGTTTCTGGAAAAGTCTCCCTGCACACATTAGAGATCGTAGTCCATGTCATATATATATATATATATATATATATATATATATATATATATATATATATAATCTAGGATGTTAAGAGAAAATAAATATAAATATGTGTAATCAGAAACATTATCTTTCTGCAACACTGCAAATAAAAACATATGTTTGGTGTCACTTCTATGGTCTTTTTCAGGCGGGGGGCTTAAAGGGTAAGTACCGTTTTGTTGAACCTGGACCCTATTATCCCATGGTGGTGGTGTGTCTGAGTGACTGATGGGAACAACAATCTCTGGAACTGGTCCAGTATTAAACAAGAAACAAGCTACAATGTGAGTTAATAGGGTTATTGTTCAGCTTTTAGTAAGTCAATAGCTTGTATTTCCCTTCACAAAAGTTCTCTTTTTGCCGCTGACAGACTCAGATTAATTTTGTGAGTGTCTGACAACATTATGGAAAGGATTTCTAAGGAGGTCGACCTTTCTGTTAAAGAGTAAGATCCTTTTTTCAAACATAAAAACATCCGTGAAATTGCGTTCGCTCAACCCACCAGACTCCATGTAAATAATCAGTACTTTTATCATCGTAAAACACACTTCATTCAAAGTGGACAGAAAAAAAAATAAAACTATACAAGCCGTCTTGGCTCGTCTGTCCACTTTTCCAACAATCAAAACTCTATTTTTGGTTGAAATAAACACATTTTACAGATCTGCATGTGAAAATATGTTGGTTCTATACACCCTAAAAGTATGGCTTTTTTAAATGGAGTCTGGTGAGTTTAGCGCTTCAGAGCTGTTTCTGGTTAAATTGAAATGTCTTAAAGATGTTTTAAAGCTCTATATCTGTAGGGATCCTTTCCATAATGTTGTCAGACTCTTAGAATAATAATCTGAGTCTGTCAGCAGCAACAACAGAACTTTTAGTGGACGCTAACTGCTGCTGAACATTAGTCCTGTAGGGTTACAATACAGCTCGGTCTGTGGCTGCTGGTTACAGCGTTCCTAATACTGGACCAGTTTAAAAGATTGTTGTTCCCATCTGACACTTACACACAACAACATAGGAACATAGGGTTGAAATGACCTTTTAAAGAGACAGGGGTTAACACAGAGCGTTTCAGGTACAGGTGTATTCAGACAGACATTATTATTATTAAAAATAAAGTGTTTTAAAATTAAAGCATGTAAACACGCTCTAGTAGAAACCCAAAATACAAGTATGAACTTGCAAATGAGCAGAATATGGGACCTTTAAATGTCAAAGGTTCACACTGTCATTTGAATAAAGGAACGTGGATATTAAATATATTTAAAGACAGGTGTTAAAGCATTAAAATGCAGCCTTGACTCACCTTTACTGTTTACAGTCTCTCGCTGCAATAACAAAATAAACCTGACCGTGTTTCAAGTCTTTTATTATAGAAATTAAATGAAACTAATCATTCAGTCAATCTAAAAATGTAATAATCCAAGATGTGACTGACTGATAGGGGGCTGAGCTTGTGATTGTGTGATTTCAGAGTATCTGTGTGGACCTGAAGCATCCCAGAGGAGCCAGCATCATCCAGGAGGTACCAGCCAATCACTGAGACACACCGATATCCAATCAGACGCTCTCTGATACCACACTGGGACAAATGGTAACATTGTGTGTGTGTGTTTGTGTGTGTTTGTGTGTGTTTGTGTGTGTGTGTGTGTGTGTGTGTGTGTGTGTGTGTGTGTGTGTGTGTGTGTCTCAGCTTGCAGGAGTGTGTGACGTGCTGGTAGAAAACTACCTCCCAGGGAAACTCCATCAGATGGGTTTAGGATACGATCAGCTGAGCAGAGTGAACCCCCGACTCATCTACTGCTCCATATCAGGTGACTAACTGCCCCCCCACTCATCTACTGCTCCATATCAGGTGACTAACTGCCCCCCCACTCATCTACTGCTCCATATCAGGTGACTAACTGCCCCCCACTCATCTACTGCTCCATATCAGGTGACTAACTGCCCCCCACTCATCTACTGCTCCATATCAGGTGACTAACTGCCCCCCACTCATCTACTGCTCCATATCAGGTGACTAACTGCCCCCCACTCATCTACTGCTCCATATCAGGTGACTAACTGCCCCGCCACTCATCTACTGCTCCATATCAGGTGACTAACTGCCCCCCCACTCATCTACTGCTCCATATCAGGTGACTAACTGCCCCCCCACTCATCTACTGCTCCATATCAGGTGACTAACTGCCCCCCCACTCATCTACTGCTCCATATCAGGTGACTAACTGATAAAATAACAATGAAATGCTGCGTTATTGACTTTAGACCAGGTTTTTGTTGGTCAATGGTGTGATCACTTCCCGCTGCCTCAAGATAGCAATACTCCCAGAATGCACCTGAACACACCTCCCTGTAAGACCAGCACGCCCAGAATGCACCTGAACACACCTCCCTGTAAGACCAGCAAGCCCAGAACGCACCTGAACACACCTCCCTGTAAGACCAGCACACCCAGAATGCACCTGAACACACCTCCCTGTAAGACCAGCACGCCCCAGAATGCACCTGAACACACCTCCCTGTAAGGACAGCACGCCCAAAATGCACCTGAACACACCTACCTGTAAGACCAGCACGCCCAGAATGCACCTGAACACACCTCCCTGTAAGACCAGCACGCCCAGAATGCACCTGAACACACCTCCCTGTAGTGATGGTCAAATGAAGCTTCGTGAACCAGTGTCCTTACTTTCTGAGCTCACTAGATGGCGCTCTCTGTTAAAAAAAAAGGTGAAATGAATGGCAATTCAATGGGTTTTCAAACCCTTTTTTGAACCGAGAGCACCATCTAGTGAGCTCAAAAAGTAAAGACACTGGTTCGCGAAGCTTCATTTGACCATCACTACCTCCCTGTAAGACCAGCACGCCCAGAATGCACCTGAACACACCTCCCTGTAAGACCAGCACGCCCAGAATGCACCTGAACACACCTCCCTGTAAGACCAGCACGCCAGAATGCACCTGAACACACCTCCCTGTAAGACCAGCAAGCCCAGAATGCACCTGAACACACCTCCCTGTAAGACCAGCACGCCCAGAATGCACCTGAACACACCTCCCTGTAAGACCAGCACGCCCAGAATGCACCTGAACACACCTCCCTGTAAGACCAGCACGCCCAGAATGCACCTGAACACACCTCCCTGTAAGACCAGCAAGCCCAGAATGCACCTGAACACACCTCCCTGTAAGACCAGCACGCCCAGAATGCACCTGAACACACCTCCCTGTAAGACCAGCACGCCCAGAACGCACCTGAACACACCTCCCCTGTAAGACCAGCACGCCAGAATGCACCTGAACACACCTCCCTGTAAGACCAGCAAGCCCAGAATGCACCTGAACACACCTCCCTGTAAGACCAGCACGCCCAGAATGCACCTGAACACACCTCCCTGTAAGACCAGCACGCCCAGAATGCACCTGAACACACCTCCCTGTAAGACCCAGCACCAGAATGCACCTGAACACACCTCCCTGTAAGACCAGCAAGCCCAGAATGCACCTGAACACACCTCCCTGTAAGACCAGCACGCCCAGAATGCACCTGAACACACCTCCCTGTAAGACCAGCACGCCCCCAGAATGCACCTGAACACACCTCCCTGTAAGACCAGCAAGCCCAGAACCGCACCTGAACACACCTCCCTGTTAAGACCAGCACGCCCAGAATGCACCTGAACACACCTCCCTGTAAGACCAGCACGCCCAGAACGCACCTGAACACACCTCCTTAAGACCAGCACGCCCAGAATGCACCTGAACACACCTCCCTGTAAGACCAGCACGCCCAGAATGCACCTGAACACACCTCCTGTAAGACCGCCGCCCAGAATGCACCTGAACACACCTCCCTATAAGACCGGCACGCCCAGAATGCACCTGAACACACCTCCCTGTAAGACCAGCACGCCCCAGAATGCACCTGAACACACCTCCCTGTAAGACCAGCACGCCCAGAATGCACCTGAACACACCTCCCTGTAAGGACAGCACGCCAAAATGCACCTGAACACACCTCCCTGTAAGACCAGCACGCCCAGAATGCACCTGAACACACCTCCCTGTAAGACCAGGCACCCACAATGCACCTGAACACACCTCCCTGTAAGACTAGCACACCCACAATGCACCTGAACACACCTCCCTGTAAGACCAGCACACCCAGAATGCACCTGAACACACCTCCCTGTAAGACCAGCACGCCCAGAATGCACCTGAACACACCTCCCTGTAAGACCAGCACACCCAGAATGCACCTGAACACACCTCCTGTAAGACCAGCACGCCCAGAATGCACCTGAACACACCTCTGTAGTGATGGGTCAAGATGGGGGAACCAGTAAGTGTTTTATCTTAGGTCACTAGATGGGCCTCTCTGTTAAAAAAAAAGGTGAAATGAATGGCAATTCAATGGGTTTTCAAACCCTTTTTTGAACCGAGAGCACCATCTAGTGAGCTCAAAAAGTAAAGACACTGGTTCGCGAAGCTTCATTTGACCATCACTACCTCCCTGTAAGACCAGCACGCCCAGAATGCACCTGAACACACCTCCCTGTAAGACCAGCACGCCCAGAATGCACCTGAACACACCTCCCTGTAAGACCAGCACGCCCAGAACGCACCTGAACACACCTCCCTGTAAGACCAGCACGCCCAGAATGCACCTGAACACACCTCCCTGTAAGACCAGCACGCCCAGAACGCACCTGAACACACCTCCCTGTAAGACCAGCACGCCCAGAATGCACCTGATCACACCTCCCTGTAAGACCAGCACGCCCAGAACGCACCTGAACACACCTCCCTGTAAGACCAGATGGGTGCAGGTGCATTTGTTATTTAAACGACATGGGCGCTGGACAGGAAACTGACAACTGGGTCGGTCTTAAACTAGCAAAGACACTTGCGTTGGGCTTTGTGCTGCACCTGGTGCAAGATAATTCTTTGGGCGTTTCCCCCTTTAATGGACAGGACAGCTAGGTGAGAAAGGGGAGAGAGAGGGGGGGGGAAGACATGCAGGAAATCATCACAGGTCGGATTCAAACCCTAGACCTCGGCATCGAGGCATAAACCTCTATCTTTATGTGCGCCTGCTCTACCCGCTGAGCACACCCGGCCCCCAGATCTTGTGTTTTCTATCCGCTGTTGTTCGCCTCTCTTCACTGAGTCCTGACTTGTGTCTGAGTCTCGTTTAAAGGCCCATTACAGTTAACAGGCGGCGGTGAGCCCTCCTCAGCAGGAAGTGGTTCTGCTGGCCCAACTGTTGTGGCGGCTGGGTAATCTGGACCAGCTGCACGCAGCACTCACAGAAAACAGGGCAGAGTGAGCTGTAACGGGAAGGCTAATGTGCAGCGTATGGCGGCAGAAACTGTGGGTGGACTCACTCTGGATTAGATACATGTGAGAGGAAGTCTCTTTGGTTAAAGTCAGTGCTGAACATTTAAACCCTTCCAGACCCTATGTTCAGCGTGATGGCTGTAACCAGCAGCCACAGACCAGGCTGTAATGTAACCCTACAGGACTAATGTTCAGCAGCAGTTAGCGTCTATTCTAAGTGTCTGACAACATTATAGAAAGGATCCCTACAGAGATAGACCTTTAAAACCTCTTTAAGACCTTTCTAATTAACCAGAAACAGCTCTGAAGTCACTAGCACTAAACCCACCAGAAAAACAATACTTTTAGCTTGTATAGAGCCAACATATTTTCACATGTAAATCTGTAAACTGTGTTTATTTCAACCAAAACTAGAGTTGTGGTGGTTGGAAAAGTGGACAGACGACCCAAAACGGCTTTTCATAGTTTTATTTTGTTTCTGTCGAAATAAAACTATAAATTTACATGTGGCGATATGCTGGCTCTATACACTCTAAAAGTCCTGATTATTTACATGGAGTCTGGTGGAAATATGCTGGCTCTATACACTCTAAAAGTCCTGATTATTTACATGGAGTCTGGTGGAGATATGCTGGCTCTATACACGCTAAAAGTCCTGATTATTTACATGGAGTCTGGTGGAGATATGCTGGCTCTATACACGCTAAAAGTCCTGATTATTTACATGGAGTCTGGTGGTGATATGCTGGCTCTATACACGCTAAAAGTCCTGATTATTTACATGGAGTCTGGTGGAGATATGCTGGCTCTATACACGCTAAAAGTCCTGATTATTTACATGGAGTCTGGTGGAGATATGCTGGCTCTATACACGCTAAAAGTCCTGATTATTTACATGGAGTCTGGTGGAGATATGCTGGCTCTATACACGCTAAAAGCCCTGATTATTTACATGGAGTCTGGTGGAGATATGCTGGCTCTATACACGCTAAAAGCCCTGATTATTTACATGGAGTCTGGTGGAGATATGCTGGCTCTATACACGCTAAAAGTCCTGATTATTTACATGGAGTCTGGTGGGTTTGGTGAAAGTTTTACTTTGAGTTCTGAACTAGTTGGAGGCGAGAGAGTGACTTTTACTTGTGTTACTTTACCCAACTTTTGTCAGAAATATTGTGCTTGATTCTGTTTCTAATTAGAGTAAATTTGCATCAAGTTATTGCATTTTTTTCCTGCAAGATCAGCTCTCGTCTTTCCAATTGAACCTTATTTTCTCTCCAAATACTAATGGATTTTGGGAGCGTAGTCCTGCAGTTCTCAGACTCGGCCACTAGATGTCGCTGGACTCCACATAAAGACTTCACCCATTACACCACTGACTGCTTCATGTTGGTTTCATTCAGACAGTCATCACTGCAAAGATTCTGGGACCAGACATGTATCTATGATACAGGATACTTTAGGGTTTTATAACCAAAATATCTTTAGTAAGTTGTAACTACTGTCGGCCACTGTAAGTTACACACCTTTTAGAATCAGAATCAGATTTATTGGCCAAGTATACTCACATACACAAGGAATTAGACTTGGGTAGGTGTTAACTCTATATACATTCAACAAATAGACATGTAGTAGTAAGGGTGACCTCTAGCTCACCCAGTAAGAGCCCCATGTTGGCTGAGTCCTGCAGCGGCGCGGGTTCGAATCTGACCTGCTGCCCTTGGCTGCGTGTCATCTAGGGCTGCTCCTGATTAGTGGACTAATCGGTCGTTTTGGTCTTAGTCAACTTAGATTTCTTTAGTCCATTAGTCATGTCTGATGCTGTTTTCATGCTAAATGACTTATTTCCAAGAAACGTACGAGCTCATCTCTGGTAAACACAAGAATTAAAGCGGTGCTTTTTGCATGACTCTTTGCAGAGAAACTCAGATTTACAGATCTGTTGATTAAATCAACTAATCGATTAGTCGGAACGATTGAATGAATGTTAGTCGACTAAGAATTTCTTCAATCGAGCACAGCCCTGATGTCATCCCCCATCTCTCTCCCCCTTTCATGTCCATCCACTGCCACTCTGAAATAAAGGGAAAAGCCACAAAAAATTATCTTTAAAAAAAAGAAAAAACATGTAGTAGTAAACATTCAGTAGACCAATAGTAATATAGACTCATACTGTACACTAGAGACAACACTATACATATAGGCACATATCAACTTAATATACACAAATACAAATAAGACAAGTAAAGATGGAGTGGGATGTAAAGTGCAAAAAGTAACAGTGCAAAGTAGAGTGGAAGATGCATATTGGGATGATAAGTATGTAATGTGTAGAGAAGAGGGTGAGTGGCCAAAGTGGGGGTGACCCCACTTATCCTCAGTTCAGTAGAGTGATGGCAGTGTGGTAGAAGCTGTAGAGGAGGTTAAAGAGAGTGTGTGCATGATATGTATTAGAGCCCGACCCATAAAGGATTTTTAAGGCCGACATCGATACAAATATTTGGTGATTTAAAAATCCAATATTCCGATATATATCGGCCGATATGTATTTTAAAAAACAATCCAGAAACGCGTAACAAAACGTAAACAGATTTCCCTAACATCAGTTATTTGTAATTATTCATGAGTCCTCTCTAAAATAATATGATAATGCAGTTTAAAAATAAATTTGTCTGTTTTATTGTCACAACAGAACATCAAAATATATTAAAACAAACTGTGATTTGAAGGTAATAAAGTGACATCATGTTGCTCTATTAGTATCAAGACCTCTTACAGATATATGAAACATACACATTCAGATACATTCATCTTTAAACAGGGTGTATGTGGGGTTTTAAAAAGTATTAAAAGGTAGTAAATCAAATTAGTAAAAATGAAGGCCATTAAAAGGTATTAAATGGTATTAATTCGTTATTTTACGAGGTATACATTTTTTGAACTACTCTGTTGACTTTCCCTATCTGCATTGTCCTATTGGCCTAGAGGCAGTAGTTTTATAAATCTCAAACTCTGTTTAATGGTTAGAAACGTGTTGCCGTATAAACCTGTAACTCAGTGGCGTGTCGGTTTTAAAAAATATTGAGAAGGTATTAAAAATGGTATTAAAAGGTGTTGAATTTACCTCCAGGATTTCTGTATATACCCTGTTAAAAGTCTGATTTTTTTTAACCATCCTGTTTCTTTCAACCAAATTGTCAAAGTAAATGATGTAGATGGATCCATACAATACTCTTTAGAAGTTAAATAAATGATCAGTTCACTACTTTCATTCAGTTTATAGTATTTGGAGATAAAAAAAAATCAAAGAACGTTGACAAAAGCTTCAAAAAGCGCAGAAATAATCGACAAAAACATCAG
>NC_053133.1:28587660-28592660 GCF_010015445.1 Perca fluviatilis
TATCTCTCTCTCTCTCTGTATGTGTGTGTGTGTGTGTGTGTGTGTGTGTGTCTCTCTCTCTCTGTGTGTGTTTCTCTGTGTGTGTGTGTGTGTGTGTGTGTGTGTTTTTTGTGTGTGTGTGTCTCTCTCTCTCTCTCTCTATCTGTGTGTGTGTCTGTGTGTGTCTCTGTGTGTATGTGTGTGTAGCTTTTAGATCATCATTTGTAAATCAACTCAGCATTTTTCAATGGAAATATATATTTATGTGAATTCTTTAGAGACGGTTTCACACAAAAATCCACCAATGACTTGTATAATCTCACGTGACTCCCAAAGGGATCTGAGTCTGTAAATATGGATGTGTGTGTGTCTGTCAGTGATTGTTTTAGCGCCTGCTCTTTCTCCCTGCTCCCCAGAGGATGGACCCTTTAGCTTTTAATCGCCCCATAAACCGTTTTCCATGGCACCCTGGGGACAAACTCCATTAGTTTAACTCCGTAGATACTTCACCACAACAAGTCCTTCAAACCAGACCTCTGGGTTTTAACCACATCGTTAACGTGGTGAAATATTGGTGTGGAGACGCGTTTCCTGTTCGGGGAGCGAGCGTGGGACCTCAGGCAGCGTTGTAGTACTCCAGACCAGAATCAACCGTGGTTTTACTCTCTTGTTGTCTCGGTCTCAGATAAAGAGGACTGGAGATTTTATTTCAAGACCGACACAACTGCAGAGATGTCACTAAAACTGCCTGTGCGTTGTGTGATGTACAGTACCGGTCAAAAGTTTGGGGTCACTTAGAAATGTCCACTTCATTCCAGACAGAATAGCAGCTGAGATCAGTTGCATTGTTTTTTTTTTAATCAGCGCAGCAGTTTTCAGATTACATTATGTGCTTACATACAGTGGGGAGAACAAGTATTTGATACACTGCCGATTTTGCAGGTTTTCCTACTCACAAAGCATGTAGAGGTCTTTAATTTTTATCATAGGTACTCTTACAAAAATCCAGAAAATCACATTGTATGATTTTTAAATAATTAACTTGCATTTTATTGCATGACATAACTATTTGATCACCTACCAACCAGTAAGAATTCCGGCTCTCACAGACCTGTTAGTTTTTCTTTAAGAAGCCCTCCTGTTCTCCACTCGTTACCTGTATTAACTGCACCTGTTTGAACTCGTTACCTGTATAAAAGACACCTGTCCACACACTCAAGCGACAGCCCCGAAACCTGAAGGATCTGGAGAAGGTCTGTGGGCCAAAAATCCCTGCTGCAGTGTTTGCAAACCTGGTCAAGATCTACAGGAAACGTATGATCTCTGTAATTGCAAACAAAGGTTTCTGTACCAAATATTAAGTGCTGCTTTTCTGATGTATCAAATACTTATATCATGCAATAAAATGCAAATTAATTACTTAAAAATCATACAATGTGATTTTTCTGGATTTTCTTTTTAGATTCGGTATAACTCAGAGTTGAAGAGTACCTATGATAAAAATTACAGACCTCTACATGCTTTGTAAGTGGGAAAACCTGCAAAATTGGCAGTGTATCAAATACTTGTTCACCCCACTGTTACTGCGAAAGGTGTTCTCGACTGTTGTAGACAGAAGTTGCTGAAGAAACGCTTGAAATCCATGCTTTTTGGTCTAAACATCATACCCAAATTAAAAGTGGTCCAGCTCCCATGTACTTTGACCCTCTGGGGTGTGCCTGACATTATTGGAAAGGACACACTCTCAAGTGTTTGTTCCAAGTGTCAGGGTGATTCTAGGCCTCACTGACAGAGTTACAGAGGCTAGAATGGAGGTTTTTTTATTTCCGTCCAAGTCCTACATCTGTAAAATGATTAGAATACACTGCTGTAACCACATCTGACAGGTGACAGACAACACAGGGAATTAGCCACATGGCTCAGCTTACTGCGGAAACAATCCAGAAGCCAAAAGACTCAACTTTTTTATTTCCATTTGAAAAGTGCAAAGAAAAAAGCCCCAAAAACTACAAAATACTACACTTCTCAAATACACAAACACACACACATCAATCACCTTTCCTATGATATCAGGCACACCCCAGAGGGTTAAAGTACATGGGAGCTGGACCACTTTTAATTTGGGTATGATATTTAGACCAAAAAACATGGATATCAAGCGTTTCTTCAGCCACTTCTGTCTACAACAGTCGAGAACACATTTTGCAATTATGTAATAAGCACATAATCAGTCCCTCCAGAAAACGTGATTATGCGATCGCATAATTCAAATAGGGGTGGGGGAAAACTCTGAAGTCTGATTTTGCAGCAATAAAATTGAAGTGAGATGAACAAACAGAGAAATGTATCTTTTTTTTTAGATAAAACAGATGTTGACAAAGTTTCCTTTTGGGGACATCATTTGAAATTGGGAAAAATTTGAAGTTGGAAAAAAGGTAATGAATTGCAATATATCGCAGAATATTGCAATATCTTTAAAATCGCAATAATATTGTATCGTGACATAAGTATCCTGATGATATCGTAAACTGCATAAATATAGCATATTCCATCGCATTTTTTAAGAAAACGTGCCGCATAATCAAGGATTTTTGCCCGCAACAATCACAAAAAAACTCTTCATTTTGTAGAAGGACTGATGCCCTGGTTAAAAACACAATGCGACTGATCTCAGCTGGTATTCTGTCTGGAGTGGACATTTCTAAGTGACCCCAAACTTTTGACCGGTAGTGTGTGTGTTAACATCGTTACTTACTCAAATGCAACCAACGTAATTTCTAATTTGAAATTTGTCTCCCCCCCCCACCCCACCCTTAACGCGCACCCCCAAGAAAGTTATGTGCATGAGACATGTAAAGGGAGTTTTGAATCAAGATGGTAGAGTTGGTTTCCTCCACTGAGGGTTTATCTGTTCGCTCGAAGAAAACAAAGGGGACATTACTACACTCAGAATTCACCTCTGTTATACCTTAGTCTCGGTCTGGACCCCCCAAAGTCTCGGTCTGGACCCCCCAAAGTCTCGGTCTGGACCCCCCAAAGTCTCGGTCTGGACCCCCCAAAGTCTCGGTCTTAACCCCCCAAAGTCTCGGTCTCAACCCCCCTAAAGTCTTGGTCTTGTCTCGGTCTCAACCCCTCAAAGTCTCGGTCTCGACCCCCCAAAGTCTCGGTCTCAACCCCCCAAAGTCTCGGTCTCGACCCCCCAAAGTCTCGGTCTCGACCCCCCAAAGTCTCAGTCTCAACCCTTCAAAGTCTCGGTCTCGACCCCCCAAAGTCTCGGTCTCGACCCCCCAAAGTCTCAGTCTCAACCCTTCAAAGTCTCGGTCTCAACCCTTCAAAGTCTCGGTCTCGACCCCCCAAAGTCTCGGTCTCAGCCCCCCAAAGTCTCGGTCTCAACCCCCCAAAGTCTCGGTCTTGTCTCTGTCTCAACCCCCCAAAGTCTCGGTCTCTACCCCCCAAAGTCTTGGTTTTGTCTCGGTCTCAACCCCCCAAAGTCTCGGTCTCGACCCCCCAAAGTCTCGGTCTTGTCTCGGTCTCAACCCCCCAAAGTCTCAGTCTGGAACCCCCAAAGTCTCAGTCTGGACCCCCCAAAGTCTCGGTCTCCACCCCCCAAAGTCTCGGTCTTGACTCGGTCTCAACCCCCCAAAGTCTCGGTCTGGACCCCTCAAAGTCTCAGTCTGGACCCCCCAAAGTCTCGGTCTCCACCCCCCAAAGTCTCGGTCTTGTCTCGGTCTCAACCACCCAAAGTCTCGGTCTGGACCCCCAAAGTCTCGGTCTTGTCTCTGTCTCAACCCCCAAAGTCTCTGTCTCAACCACCCAAAGTCTCGGTCTGGACCCCCCAAAGTCTCGGTCTGGACCCCCCAAAGTCTCGGTCTGGACCCCAGGCAAAACCCTGCTGTTTGCTGATTTCTCACCCTTCCCTGTGTGTGTTTAAACTAATCAAACGCTCCTTAATCCTAAAACCATCGTGGTCTCTGAAGTATTCGGGACTCTCGAGGGTGCGTTTGATTTGTTGTGTCAGGGAATGCTGCCTGTGTGACAGTGTTGCTTTTAAAAACATGTTTTATGTTTTATATATATTCTCATTTGTCATTTGATTCGCTGGGAAAAGAAGCTGCGGCACGTAGCAGTCAGTTCATCATGTTGTGTTAGGGTTACCTCCCATGATGCATTGCTTCTGCTGGCAGGACGGGGAGCCGGTGCGTCCGGGCGTTGCCATGACGGACCTGGCGACGGGGCTGTATGCACACGGAGCCATCATGGCCGCCCTGCTGCAGCTGCACCGGACGGGGAGGGGAGTTCATATCGACTGCAACCTGCTGTCTTCACAGGTAAGGGGGTGTGTGTGTGTGTGTGTGTGTGTGTGTGTGTGTGTGTGTGTGTGTGTGTGTGTGTGTGTGTGTGTGGCTTTCTCTGTGTGTGTGTGTGTGTGTGTGTGTGTGTGTGTGTGTATTATTTTTTTGATGATGTGATGTTGTGTTTGTCTGTTTGGTATGTAAATCTTGATGTTTGATGATGATATTATTTATGTTGATGATGTGATTATTGATGTTGTGATTTTGATATGATGATGTTTGTTTTGTCTGTTTTTAGTATTTTGTATTGTGTTTATAAATGTTATAATGTTATTATATTAATTTTTTTTTGAGATGGATGTTTGATGTTAATTATTGATTTTATGTGTGTTTTTTATTTTTGGTATGTTGAGATTATTGATTGATTGATTTTTTATTTTTATGGTTATTTTTTAGTGTGGTTGTTTTTTTTTTTTGTTTGTTTTTGTGTGGTTTTTTGTTATTGTGTGTTTTTGGTTTGGTTTTTGGTGTTTTTTTTGTTGTTGTGTATTTGTTTTGTTGTTGTTTGTTGTTGTGTGTGTGTGTGTGTTTTTTTGTTGTTGTTGTGTACGGATTCTAATTATAATATTTGTAGTTTCATCCCCTCTCTTTTATTTTTTGTGTGTAAGAGTGTTTTACTGTTTTTTATTTTTTCCGTGGAGAGGCTGAGTAGTTAAATTCAGAGGTAAA
>NC_053133.1:28595160-28610160 GCF_010015445.1 Perca fluviatilis
GAAACTGCATGGGAGAAAGAACAGGGATTCTGGCCGAGCTCTCAGCCTCCTCAGCCCGAATATGAAGATGAGGAAGGAAGGAAGATGAGCCAAACGTATGTTAGATCTCAGCAGGAGACGCCTGTGATGGAGGACGCTACTTTAAAGTTCACACAGCTCATGTCTGAACATCTTCTGAGCGCTCGCTGCAGAAAGAAGAAAGCAGAGGAACACGAAGAAAGGGAAACGTATGTGATGAGATGAGGTCGTGATGCTCATAGGCCTAATTTACAGGGGGGGTGACATATGCACACACACACACACACACATGCACACACACACACACACACACACACACACACACACACACACACACACACACACACACACACACCTACACACACACACCTAGCACGCATTACGGCTTACACACTCACCACCCCACCACCACACACACACACACACACACGCCTTACTTGCGCTTGCGCAACTTACACACACCACGCACCGCACACACACGCTTTTTACCACACGCACACACCACGCACCGACACCACACATACAGACACAGACACAGAGACAGGGAGACTCACACACAGACACACCACACAGCCACACGCAGCACACACCACTGCCCTGGTTTATACATACAAGAGACAAGACCACACACACACACACACCACTGTGCCTGGTTCCATGGGGCTCACACACACACACATTTTCTTTTGTGCTGTGGTTTCCTGGGGTTCTGGGTTCCTCACTGGGTTGTGGACTCTGGTCTCATTCCTCGTGGTCTCATTCCTCCTCCGGCTCCTCCGGCTCCTCTCGTGTGTGCTGTGGTCGGATATTTTCTCCAGTGGTCTTGGCCACATGCTGCTGGTGTGGGGAGACAGGGTTCCACTCTTTCTTTCGTTACTCCAGACTCATGTCTCTGGGTCCATCCTTCCATGTCTTTTCAGGGCTGGTGCTTGGGGCCATTCCTTCCTTTCCTGTCCTGGTCTTCCTGTGTGTCCTGCTGGGGCCTCCTCAGTCTTCATGTGTCTGTATGGGCTGATTGGCAAGTCCCTCCGGATCAGTAAGGGATTATTTCCATTTCCGTCCACTGGGTCCACGGTCCATTCTGTGTGTCCATGGTCGGCTCTCGTTTCCTTCTTCTGTCTTCCTCCATTCCATTCCTGTGGTGTTGTGTGTGTTGTCATTCCTGTTCCATTCCTTCTTCCTGTGTTCCTGTGTGTGTGTTCCTGTCTCGTTCCTGTTCACACCTCGTTACACCTGTTCACCTGATTGCATTCACACCTGTTGCACATTCACTGTTCTATCCGCTATTCACCTGTTCGTACCTGTTACGTTCCTTTACACGTTCACCTGTTACGCCTGTTCACCCTGTTACCCATTCACTCTTGGTTACACATTCACACCTGTTACACCTGTTACACATTCACACCTGTTACACCTTTCACACCTGATTACACGATTCACCTGTTACACCTGTTGATATCCTGTTACATTCACCTGTTACATTCACTAACACCTGTTACACCTGTTCACACCTTGTTTTCACACTTCACACCTGTTCTTCCCTGTTAGCTTCACTGTTACGCCTGTTGACACACTGTTCACTTCACACCTGTTACACATTCACACCTGTTACACCTGTTCACACCTGTTACACATTCTCACCTGTTACACCTGTTCACACCTGTTACACATTCACACCTGTTACCTGCCCTGTTCTTCTACCTGTCAAATTAACGTGTGGAAGTTTTGTGTTTCCAGTAAGATCAGGTGCTTGTTGTGTTGTACGCCAGAGTAGGAGCCTGTCGTGCTCTAGCTCTGGTGTAGCTTTATTACACTAGAAAAGCCAGTCTCCGGTGAATCAAATAAAACTTTCCTCTTATTTGTGAAATAAGCATGCGACCCGTTTCAGCTCCACCGCTCAAAGAACCAGAATCGAGAATCGATGAGAATCAGAATCAGAATCAGAATCGTTAAAATCCAAACGATGCCCAACCCTAGCCACCATTGACCTACATTACGTGTGAATATTCGCCGTAGTGAGTAGTATAAAGGTCGGAGGTCAAACTCAGGACTTTCACCCAGCAGAGCCCATCGCGTTTTTCAGCTGTTTTTTATTTCATTTTTAAGCCTCCCCCCATGTTTCTTTCCTAAACCCAACAGTTTATGGGTTTTTAAGCGTGTGACGTTGGTCACCGTCATGTTTTAATGCGTTTTTCATGTTTTGTCGTTTTTGTGTTACTAAAGCCTTTCTTTCTTTTCCTAAACCCAACCTTTTTATTTATTTTACATGCGTGTGGCGTTGTTCTACGATTATGCGTACGTTGGCAATGCCTATGTTTACATCTGCTGTATACAGCATAGACATACAGTGCCTTACTTGAAAAGTATTCGCCCCTCCCTCTTGAGCGTTTCGACCTTTTGCCACATTTCAGGCCTCAAACATAAAGATATAAAACTGTAATTTTTTGTGAAGAATCAACAACAAGTGGGTCCCAATTGTGAAGTGGAGCGAAATTCATTGGCTATTTCAAACTTTTTAACAAATAAAAACTGAAAAAGTGGGTGCAAAATATTTATTCAGCCCCTTTTACTTTCAGTGCAGCAAACTCTTTCCAGAAGTTCAGTGAGGATCTCTGAATGATCCAATGTTGACCCTAAATGACTAATGATGATAAATAGAATCCAGCTGTGTGTAATCAAGTCTCCGTATAAATGCACCTGCTCTGTGATAGTCTCAGAGGTCTGTGTAAAGCGCCAGAGAGCATCATGAAGAACAAGGAACACACCAGGCAGGTCCGAGGGATACTGTTGTGGAGAGTTTAAAGCCGGATTTGGATACAAAAGATTTCCCAAGCTTTAAACATCCCAAGGGCACTGGGTAACGGTAATATTGAAATGGAAGGGTATCAGACCACTACAAATCTCCGAAGACCCGGCCGTCCCTCTAAACTTTCAGCTCATACAATGAGAAGACTGATCAGAGATGCAGCCAAGAGGCCCATGATCACTCTGGATGAACTGCAGAGATCTACAGCTGAGGTGGGAGACTCTGTCCATGGGACAACAATCGTCGATATACTGCACAAATCTGGCCTTTATGGAAGAGTGGCAAGAAGAAAGCCATTTCTTAAAGATATCCATAAAAGTGTTTGGTTTTAAAGTTTGCCACAAGCCACCTGGGAGACACACCAAACATGTGGAAGAAGGTGCTGTGGTCAGATGGAAACAAAATCGAACTTTTTGGCAACAATGCAAAACGTTATGTTTGGTAAAAGCAACACAGCTCTAACCCTGAACACACCATCCCCACTGTCAAACATGGTGGTGGCAGCATCATGGTTTGGGCCTGCTTTTCTTCAGCAGGGACAAGGGAAGATGGTTAAAATTGATGGGAAAGATGGATGGAGCCAAATACAGGACCATTCTGGAAGAAAACCTGATGGAGTCTGCAAAAGACCTGAGACTGAGGGCCGGAGTTTTGTCTTCCAACAAGACAATGATCCAAAACATAAAGCAAAATCTACAATGGAATGGTTCACAAATAAACATATCCAGGTGTTAGAATGGCCAAGTCAAAGTCCAGACCTGAATCCAATCGAGAGAATCTGTGGAAAGAACTGAAAACTGCTGTTCACAACGGCTCTTCCATCCAACCTCACTGAGCTCTCGAGCTGTTTTGCAAGGAGGAATGGGCAAAAATGTCAGTCTACGATGTGCAAAACTGATAGAGGCATACCCGCGACTTACAGCTGTAATCGCAGCAAAAGATGGCTTACAAAGTATTAACTTAAGGGGCTGAATAATTTTGCACGCCAATATTTCCAGTTTTTATTTGTTTAAAAGGTTTGAAATATCCAATAAATTTCGTTCCACTTCATGATTGTGTCCCACTTGTTGTTGATTCTTCACAAAAATTACAGTTTTATATCTTTATGTTTGAGGCCTGAAATGTAGCAAAGGTCAAAGCGTTCAAGGGGGCGAAACTTTCCATAAGGCACTGTACATGTGGATAGCTCAAAATCTCTCTCTCTCTCTCTCTCTCTCTCTCTCTCTCTCTCTCTCTCTCTATATATATATATATATATATATATATATATATATATATATATATATATATATATATATATATATGTATGTCTCTCTCTCTCTCTCTCTCTCTGTTTCTGTCTCTCTCTGTCTCTCTGTCTCTCTCTGTTTCCCTCTCTCTGTCTCTCTCTCTGTCTGTCTCTCTCTCTCAGGTGTCCTGTCTCACTCATATTGCTGCTAACTATCTGAACTCAGGGAAGGAGGCGAAGCGTTGGGGGACGGCCCACGAGAGCATCGTACCTTATCAGGTAAGACACAGACACACACACACACAGACACGAGACACACACACACACACACACACACCCACACTCTGCTTGTCTGTGAGAGGTCATTTAACAGCAGTATACTAATGTCATGTCAGCAGGAAGCATTTTGTTACCAAGACAAATATCCAAATGTTAGTTTTAGGCTATATATCTATTACAACTGTATATTATTGATATTATAACTAGATATCTGCAAGGTAAGCTAACACACATAACGGACATAAACTTAAATAAGAGTACTGTCATGAAGTACAAGTACTTTAAGTCCATATGCGTTAGTATTAAAGTAGATGCATTTAGCTTCTTTCTATGTCTCGTAGTGCCTCTGGGTAAAGTCATCACACAGACTTATCTTCTCCGGTGTCTCCGTATCCTTCCCATGCGTACGTTTCCTGTTTCTTCCAACAGTTCCTAAAGCTGCTGTTGTGTTACGTTGTTGTGTTGCAGCGCTGAAACAGTTAAAGCTGCTGTTGTGTTACGTTGTTGTGTTGCAGCGCTGAAACAGTTAAAGCTGCTGTTGTGTTACGTTGTTGTGTTGCAGCGCTGAAACGGTTAAAGCTGCTGTTGTGTTACGTTGTTGTGTTATGTTGTTGTGTCACGTTGTTGTGTTGCGGAGCTGAAACGGTTAAAGCTGCTGTTGTGTTACGTTGTTGTGTTATGTTGTTGTGTCACGTTGTTGTGTTGCGGAGCTGAAACGGTTAAAGCTGCTGTTGTGTTACGTTGTTGTGTTATGTTGTTGTGTTGCGGAGCTGAAACGGTTAAAGCTGCTGTTGTGTCACGTTGTTGTGTTGCAGCGCTGAAACGGTTAAAGTTGCTGTTGTGTTACGTTGTTGTGTAGCAGTGCTGAAACAGTTAAAGCTGTTGTTGTGTCACGTTGTTGTGTTGCAGGCTGAAACAGTTAAAGCTGCTGGTAGTATGTTGTGTGTTGCAGCGCTGAAACAGTTAAAGTTGCTGTTGTGTTACGTTGTTGTGTTGCAGTGCTGAAACAGTTAAAGCTGTTGTTGTGTCACGTTGTTGTGTTGCAGGCTGAAACAGTTAAAGCTGCTGTTGTGTTACGTTGTTGTGTTGCAGCGCTGAAACAGTTAAAGCTGCTGTTGTGTCACGTTGTTGTGTTGCAGCGCTGAAACAGTTAAAGCTGCTGTTGTGTTACGTTGTTGTGTTGCAGCGCTGAAACAGTTAAAGCTGCTGTTGTGTTACGTTGTTGTGTTGCAGCGCTGAAACAGTTAAAGCTGTTGTTGTGTCACGTTGTTGTGTTGCAGCGCTGAAATAGTTAAAGCTGTTGTTGTGTCACGTTGTTGTGTTGCAGCGCTGAAACAGTTAAAGCTGCTGTTGTGTCACGTTGTTGTGTTGCAGCGCTGAAATAGTTAAAGCTGCTGTTGTGTTACGTTGTTGTGTTGCAGCGCTGAAACAGTTAAAGCTGCTGTTGTGTCACGTTGTTGTGTTGCAGCGCTGAAACAGTTAAAGCTGCTGTTGTGTCACGTTGTTGTGTTGCAGCGCTGAAACAGTTAAAGCTGCTGTTGTGTCACGTTGTTGTGTTGCAGCGCTGAAATAGTTAAAGCTGCTGTTGTGTTACGTTGTTGTGTTGCAGCGCTGAAACAGTTAAAGCTGCTGTTGTGTCACGTTGTTGTGTTGCAGCGCTGAAACAGGTAAAGCTGCTGTTGTGTCACGTTGTTGTGTTGCAGCGCTGAAACAGTTAAAGCTGCTGTTGTGTTACGTTGTTGAGTTGCAGCGCTGAAACAGTTAAAGCTGTTGTTGTGTCACGTTGTTGTGTTGCAGCGCTGAAATAGTTAAAGCTGTTGTTGTGTCACGTTGTTGTGTTGCAGCGCTGAAACAGTTAAAGCTGCTGTTGTGTCACGTTGTTGTGTTGCAGCGCTGAAATAGTTAAAGCTGCTGTTGTGTTACGTTGTTGTGTTGCAGCGCTGAAACAGTTAAAGCTGCTGTTGTGTCACGTTGTTGTATCGCAGCGCTGAAACAGTTAAAGCTGCTGTTGTGTCACGTTGTTGTGTTACAGCGCTGAAACAGTTAAAGCTGTTGTTGTGTCACGTTGTTGTATCGCAGCGCTGAAACAGTTAAAGCTGCTGTTGTGTTACGTTGTTGTGTTGCAGCGCTGAAACAGTTAAAGCTGTTGTTGTGTTACGTTGTTGTGTCTTAGCGCTGAAACGGTTAAAGCTGCTGTTGTGTTACGTTGTTGTGTTATGTTGTGTTACGTTGTTGTGTTACGTTGTTGTGTTATGTTGTTGTGTTGCGGAGCTGAAACGGTTAAAGCTGCTGTCGTGTTACGTTGTTGTGTTATGTTGTGTTACGTTGTTGTGTTATGTTGTGTTACGTTGTTGTGTTATGTTGTTGTTATATGTTGTTGTGTTATGTTGTGTTACGTTGTTGTGTTATGTTGTTGTGTTGCGGAGCTGAAACGGTTAAAGCTGCTGTTGTGTGCGTGAGAAACAGGAAACAGTGAGAGCATCCTCCCAGCTGACGTCAGTGTTCAGGGAGAGACGATTATCAACCAATTAGAGACCATTAGTGTCTCCATCCATCCATCTCTCTCTCTCTCTCTCTCTCTCTCTCTCTCTCTCTCTCTCTCTCTCTCTCTCTATCTCTTCAGAAGACACAGTGACTCTTCTCTTATCAGACATCAGGGCTTCTCACACGTATCAGCAGAGCTGCAACAATTACAAAGAATATATAAATATACATTTATTTATGTATTACTTTTGCAAACAGATACATGTTTCAGTCATCTATCTGTCATACACACACAGTCTATAAATGCATGCAGACAGACAGACAGACAGACAGACAGTCAGACATGCAGATTCGAACCCAGGCCGCTGCAAAGGACCCAGCCTACTAGGGCTGCTCCCTCTTAGTCACTGAGTCGACTAATTGGTGGTTTTAGTCTTAGTCAACTTGGATCTATTGAGTCCATTAGTCATGTCTGTTGCTGTTTTCGTGCTGAATGACTTATTTCCAAGAAACGTACGAGCACACGTTTAAATATGCAAAGGAGGCATCATCTTATTCAATATATGCATCCTTTTGCATGACTCTTTGTGGAGAAACTCAGATTTACAGAGCTGTCAATTAAATCAACTAATCGATTAGTCGGTACAGTTGAATGATTGTTAGTCGACTAAGAAGTTCTTAAGTCGAGCACAGCCCTACAGTCTACATGGGGGGGGGGGGGTTTAATGGGTGAGCGAGAGGTCGCCCCATTTGGCGCCTTTTCTGTTGCATTTTTGTCACATTTATTCCCTTATTTCCCTTATTATTTCTTTTCATTCTTAAATTAACATTAATTGACAAAAGAACATTTATCCTCAACAATGAAAAACACAAGACAGATTCAATTAAATTAGGAGTTAAAAGAATAGTCATCACCATTCTTAAACCACATTTCGTTATAACTGTAACCCCCTGTAAATTACACCTATGGGCCTACCTATCACTCAAAGGTCAGCATCTGATCCGACTCTATGTAATAACAACAAACTAATTCATCCTTTTAGGTTTAGTTATTCATTATTAGGGATGCATGATTTGGGATTTTGGCCGATATTCAATATGCCAATATTTTCAAACTTATTTTAGCCCATACTGATATACATATACACTTTAATTTTACTCAAGAGAATTCCAAGTCTCTCTCCTGTACTACCTTTACCATATTACACTTGTGTGTTGTAGATAAGGCAATACACAAGACAAGCATCATTTGATTCTACCAGAAATGTATAATTTTACAAATGTAGACAGACATTCACCCCTGAAAAATAGGTACATTATTTCACTTGGAGGAGAATAACTCATGTCCCAGTGTCACATTTTATTTTTAAGTTCAGACTTCAAACTTCAGTCATTTTTCAAATAAAAAAATGTACATCATCTCCTACTTGAACAGGTCTGCCAAATGCCTTACACCAGAGGCAACGCTAAACAGCTGTTCACTGTCAACGCGTAGCACGACATGCTCTCGTTCTCTTTCTATTTTCCATTTCACAAACATGTTATCAAATGCAGATGCAGTTGCAGCTGCTGCGTGAGAACCGGAGCATTCCTGTGAGTGTAGGTCGGACAGCTTCTTAAAGGGTGAAGTCTTCGTCTGTCCACTGGGCAGTGAGGCTCAACATGCTAACAGGACTCACGCTTGATGGCCAAATGTCCGCGGTAAAGCTAATGTGGCTAGCGCCGCGAGGAGCTTATCAATGTTACTGGCGACAACTAGTGTTCATTTTGTCACCTTTTTTTAATTTAGTCTTAATCTTAGTCTTGTGCCAAATGTCCTTGTTAGTTTTAGTCATATTTAGTCATTCATATATCTTTTTTCGTTAGTCAAGTTTTAGTCGACTGAAAGTCTCGTCATTTTAGTGTTTTTTTAAATAACGAATTATTTCTGAGATTATTTCTAATAACCATTTCAGTCAAATAGTTATATAACAATAAATTATATTTCTTTCAACCAAATTTTAAAAAGAAATAATGTGGATGGTTCCCTACAACGCTCCTCACAAGTTAAATACATAATCAGGTCACTACTTTCAGTGAATTTGGGTGTTTTATTCAATTTTATAGCATGTAAAGAAAAATTGATAATAGAATGTTAAGAAAACTTGGAAAAAATGTCAAAACATCAGAAAAAGTGGAAAACTTGGAAAAAGTGACAAAAAACTTGAAAAAGTGACAAAAAACTTGGAAAAGTGACAACAAACTTGAAAAAGTGACAAAAAACTTGGAAAAGTGACGAAAAACTTGGAAAAGTGACAAAAAAAGGGACCGAAATTTTGGAAAAAAGTGACAAGAAATTTGAAAAAGTGACAAAAAAATTGAAAAAGTGACAAAAATCTTAAAAAGTGACAAAAAACTGACAAAAAACTTGAAAAAGTGACAAAAAAATTCAAAAAGTGACAAATGTCAGGATAATCTTCAAAAACATGGGAAAAGTTTACACATTTTTTTTTTTTAAATAAAAGAAGGTTGAAAAGATGAACAGAAATATCGAGACAAAAAAATACTTAATTTAAAATTGTGCCCCAGAAAAACACGACGAGTTCTTTGAGGTAAAAAAAAACTTGGAAAAAGTGACCAAAAACTTGAAAAAGTGACAATAAACTTTGAAAAAGTGACAATAAACTTGGAAAAAGTGACACAAAACTGGAAAAAGTGACAAAAAACTGGAAAAAGTGACAAAAAACTTGGAATTTAATATACTATGTTTGCAGTAGCAGCTTTTTTAAAATTTTTACTATGTATTTATTTAGGTATATATTACCTCATGGACGTTTGGCACTGACAAGGACTGCACTTAATTTCGTTTTATCTGTTACAATGACAATAAAGATATTCTATTCTATTCTATTCTAAAAAAAAGTGACAATAAACTTGGAAAAAGTGACCAAAAACTTAGAAAAAGTGACAAAAAACTTGAAAAAGTGACAAAAAACTTGGAAAAGTGACAATAAAGTTGGAATTTAATATACTATGTTTGCAGTAGTAGCTTTTATTTTTATTTTTACTGTGTATTTATTTAGGTATATATTACCTCATGGACGTTTGGCACTGACAAGGACTGCACTTAATTTCGTTGTATCTGTTACAATGACAATAAAGATCTTCTATTCTATTCTAAAAAAGTGACAATAAACTTGGAAAAAGTGACAATAAACTTGGAAAAAGTGACAAAAAACTTGGAAAAAGTGACAAAAAACTGGAAAAAGTAACAAAAGCTTTGGAAAAAGTGACCAAAAACTTGGAATAAGTGACCAAAAACTTGAAAAAGTGACAAAAAACTTGAAAAGGAAAAGAGACAAAAAATTGGAAAAAGTGACAAAAAACTTGGAAAAAGTGACAATAAAGTTGGAATTTAATATAATATGTTTGCAGTAGTAGCTTTTATTTTATTTTTACTATGTATTTATTTAGGTATATATTACCTCATGGACGTTTGCAACTGACAAGGACTGCACTTAATTTCGTTGTATCTGTTACAATGACAATAAAGATCTTCTATTCTATTCTAAAAAAGTGACAATAAACTTGGAAAAAGTGACAATAAACTTGGAAAAAGTGACAAAAAACTTGGAAAAAGTGACAAAAAACTGGAAAAAGTAACAAAAGCTTTGGAAAAAGTGACCAAAAACTTGGAATAAGTGACCAAAAACTTGAAAAAGTGACAATAAACTTGGAAAAAGTGACAAAAAACTTGGAAAAAGTGACAATAAAGTTGGAATTTAATATAATATGTTTGCAGTAGTAGCTTTTATTTTTATTTTTACTATGTATTTATTTAGGTATATATTACCTCATGGACGTTTGGCACTGACAAGGACTGCACTTAATTTCATTTTATCTGTTACACTGACAATAAAGATATTCTATTCTATTCTAAAAAAGTGACAATAAACTTGGAAAAAGTGACCAAAAACTTGGAAAAAGTGACAAAAAACTTGGAAAGAGTGATAAAAAACTTGGAAAAAGTGACCAAAAACTTGGAAAAAGTGACCAAAAACTTGGAAAAAGTGACCAAAAACTTGAAAAAGTGATAATAAACTTGGAAAAAGTGACAATAAACTTGGAAAAAGTGACAAAAAACTTGGAAAAAGTGACAAAAAACTGGAAAAAGTAACAAAAGCTTTGGAAAAAGTGACCAAAAACTTGGAATAAGTGACCAAAAACTTGAAAAAGTGACAATAAACTTGGAAAAAGTGACAAAAAACTTGGAAAAAGTGACAATAAACTTGGAATTTAATATAACATGTTTGCAGTAGTAGCTTTTATTTTTATTTTTACTATGTATTTATTTAGGTATATATTACCTCATGGACGTTTGGCACTGACAAGGACTGCACTTAATTTCATTTTATCTGTTACACTGACAATAAAGATATTCTATTCTATTCTAAAAAAGTGACAATAAACTTGGAAAAAGTGACCAAAAACTTGGAAAAAGTGACCAAAAACTTGAAAAAGTGACAATAAACTTGGAAAAAGTGACAAAAAACTTGGAAAAAGTGACAAAAAACTGGAAAAAGTAACAAAAGCTTTGGAAAAAGTGACAAAAAACTTGGAAAAGTGACCAAAAACTTGGAAAAAGTGACCAAAAACTTGGAAAAAGTGACCAAAAACTTGGAAAAAGTGACCAAAAACTTGAAAAAGTGATAAAAAAACTTGGAAAAAGTGACCAAAAACTTGGAAAAAGTGACCAAAAACTTGGAAAAAGTGACCAAAAACTTGAAAAAGTGATAAAAAAACTTGGAAAGAGTGATAAAAAACTTGGAAAAAGTGACCAAAAACTTGGAAAAAGTGACCAAAAACTTGAAAAAGTGACAATAAACTTGGAAAAAGTGACAAAAAACTTGGAAAAAGTGACAAAAAACTGGAAAAAGTAACAAAAGCTTTGGAAAAGTGACAAAAAACTTTAGTAAAGTGACCAAAAACTTGGAAAAAGTGACCAAAAACTTGGAAAAAGTGACCAAAAACTTGGAAAAAGTGACCAAAAACTTGAAAAAGTGATAAAAAAACTTGGAAAAAGTGACCAAAAACTTGGAAAAAGTGACCAAAAACTTGAAAAAGTGACAATAAACTTGGAAAAGTGACAAAAAAATTGGAAAAGTGACAAAAAACTTGGAAAAGTGACAATAAAGTTGGAATTTAATATAATATGTTTGCAGTAGTAGCTTTATTTTTATTTTTACTATGTATTTATTTAGGTATATATTACCTCATGGACGTTTGGCACTGACAAGGACTGCACTTAATTTTGTTGTATCTGTTACAATGACAATAAAGATCTTCTATTCTATTCTAAAAAAGTGACAATAAACTTGGAAAAAGTGACAATAAACTTGGAAAAAGTGACAAAAAACTTGGAAAAAGTGACAATAAACTTGGAATTTAATATAATATGTTTGCAGTAGTAGCTTTTATTTTTATTTTTACTATGTATTTATTTAGGCATATATTACCTCATGGACGTTTGGCACTGACAAGGACTGCACTTAATTTCATTTTATCTGTTACACTGACAATAAAGATATTCTATTCTATTCTAAAAAAGTGACAATAAACTTGGAAAAAGTGACCAAAAACTTGGAAAAAGTGACCAAAAACTTGGAAAAAGTGACAAAAAACTTGGAAAGAGTGATAAAAAACTTGGAAAAAGTGACCAAAAACTTGAAAAAGTGACAATAAACTTGGAAAAAGTGACAAAAAACTTGGAAAAAGTGACAATAAACTTGGAATTTAATATAATATGTTTGCAGTAGTAGCTTTTATTTTTATTTTTACTATGTATTTATTTAGGTATATATTACCTCATGGACGTTTGGCACTGACAAGGACTGCACTTAATTTCGTTGTATCTGTTAAAATGACAATAAAGATATTCCATTCTATTCTGTTCTATTCTATTCTGTTCTGTTCTATTCTATTCTGTTCTGTTCTATTCTATTCTATTCTATTCTATTCTGTTCTATTCTATTCTATTCTATTCTATTATGTTCTATTCTATTATGTTCTATTCTGTTCTGTTCTATTCTGTTCTATTCTATTCTGTTCTGTTCTATTCTGTTCTATTCTATTCTATTCTGTTCTGTTCTATTCTGTTCTATTCTATTCTATTCTGTTCTGTTCTATTCTATTCTATTCTATTCTATTCTATTCTGTTCTATTCTGTTCTGTTCTGTTCTGTTCGATCAGCCTCTCTGGGTCTCGGTTCGCGGTCTCGGCGAGTCCTCCTCATGTGGGTCCTCTTGGACACGCTGGATGTCTCCGGTTGTTTTTGGGAGCTTTGAGCCGATGTCTCCGAGGAGGAGATGAAATGTCTTTACTTCGGCGTCCCTCATTGTCCGTTCCCGGTGGTTTGTTTGGGGGGGGGTGGGGTTTGGTTTTGTTGATTAGACTCGGTTCCGCTCGGCCTGGCTGGGATCGCCCGCCGCTCCGCCCCCTCTCGGGGTGGGGGCGTGGCGGTGTGGTTTTGTTCCGGGGGGGTGGCCTCCCAACCCCCCCCTCAACGCACCCAGCAAACCTCCCCCCCACACACACCCACACCCGATTCCCACACAACACCTTGTGTGGCTGTGTCGTGTGTTTTTGTAGTGTGTGTCTGTGTGTGTGTGTGTGTGTCTGTGTGCATGTCTTATTTTGTATGTGTGTGTCTGTGTGTCTCTGTGTGTGGCTGTGTGTGTGTGTGTGTGCGTGTCTTATTTTGTGTGTGTGCTTTTGTGTGTCTGTGTGTGTGTCTGTGTGTGTCTGTGTGCATGTCTTATTTGTATGTGTGTCTCTGTGTGTGTGTGTTTGTGTCTCTGTGTGTGTGTGTCTCGTGTGTGTGTGTCTGTGTGTGTGTCTGTGTGTGTGTGTGTGTGTTCTCTGTGTGTGTCTGTGTGTGTGTGTGTGTGTGTGTTCTGTGTGTGTGTGTGTGTGTTTCTAGGGCTAAAAGGGCCTAAAAGCTCTGTATAGATGTAGAGAGCTCAGTGTTGTTTTTGTTTTTTTGGGGGCAGGGAACCGGCTGCTTTCGGTTGTTTTTGGGTGTGGTTTTTGTGGTTTTGTTTGTTTTGTTTGGTTTATGGTTTGGGTTTTGGGTTGGGTTGGTGTGTGTGTGTGTGTGTGTGTGTGTGTTGTGTGTGTGTGTGTGTGTGTGGGTGTGTGTTGTGTGTGTGTGTGTGTGTGTTTGTGGTTTTTTAAGGCAGTGGTGTGGTCTGGGGTCAACACACACACAGTATTTTGGATCCACTGGTACACAGATGGATCCTGGGATCCACGGGTCACACAGGTCTGGGTCCACACCTGGTGGGTCCTTCCTGATCATGCCACACACAGGTCCACACTGGGGCTGGGTCCACACAGTCCACAGTTTTGGTCACACACTGGGATCTGGGTTCATGGTTTCCTGGGTTCCACCACTGGGGTTTCCTTGTCTTGTGGGGCTCCTGTTGGGTCTCCGGGTCTCTTCCTCTGGGATTCATTCTCCTTGTGTTCCTGGGTCCGGGGCCTGGGGTCGGGTCGGTCGATTCGGGTCATCTCCTTCCGTTCCTGGTTCATCCTTTCCATTCCTTTCCGTTCCTCCGGCTCTGTGGGTCTTCCTGTTCCGTATTTTTATTTTATCATCCGTTTTGTTGTTTGTCGGCTGGTCATTCCTCCTTCGGCTCCACCTTCCTCCTTGTGGTCTTTGGTCCATTCTGGGTTGTGTCTGTGCTGCTGGGTTTTGTATGATTGTTCTGGGCAAGTCGGTTATCACGTTTTCTTCGGCGATGGGTGTTTATCGTCGTTCGGTCGGTGGTCCGCTGTGTCCGGTGTCCTTCATTCCGGTCGTTCCTGCCTTCCTCTTTTCCTTTCTGGTCTCGTCTGGTCCTCCTTGCATATTTCCGCCATCGTTATCTGTGCCGATTCCATCTCCGGGTCTCGTTCTCCGGTCCTCTTCCGTGTCCGTTCTTCGTTGTGGTTGTGTCCGGATCTGTACTTCCATTCGTCGGTCAGGATATTTCCTTCATTCCGTTATCCGTGGATCCTTCACCATTCCGGATCCTGTGCTGTCCTGTATCTTTTCCGTCATGTCCTTCCTGTGTCTCCACTTCCATGTCTCCTTCCGGGTCGGTTATCGTGTTGGTCGTCTATCCGGTCGTTTCCCTGTGTCGTGTCTTCTTCCTTCCATCTTCTT